>NC_135237.1:79919214-79946714 GCF_051348905.1 Ranitomeya variabilis
TAGACCTTTTTATTTATGCCGGCCAAAAGTAAGCATATTAAAGGCAAGCATTTTAGTTTTGACGGGACGTATGAACAGTTTAATGAGGCTCTTGAGAATCGTAGAGGGGAGTCCTGAAACAATTTTAATAGTTGTGATGAGGAGGGAGAAGCCTATTGCAATTCAGCAGTAAGTTTTCTTAATTGAAGCCCATCGGTTCCCAGCGATCCATAGGGAGGAGAACGTTACTTCTTTGTTCCTAATCGGTAATTGTGATCCCCTGAAGCTGGCTTCTCGGGAATAGAGGTGGAAGTAATAGAGGAAACAGGGGAAAAAATAATTTAGTGTATAGTCTTCTCAGCGGGGTCATGGCACCGCAGCACAAAGGCAAAGGAGCTAATGCAGTTTCTCTTGAAAGTCATTTTTTTTCATTCTTTTTAAAAAATGGCTCACAGCTCCTCACAAATATTCTTCCATTAAGTCATTAAAATATTACATTTTCTAGTGCTTCGTAGAGACCTGGAAGTAACTTTTCTTCGGAGCTCAGCGGCCCGCCGGTCTTAACTAGAGGCTTGGAGTAGAACCCAAGTGAGGGGACTAGAAGTTAAGCAACAAGTACTGAATAAATACATGGAGGGCTCACGCTGGCGAGAAGGCTTAAAGGAGGAGCGAAATTAACTTTTATTCTGCTGTCGCAGTAAATCTGCATTGGCAGAACAAGGGCCGGGATGTGGGCACCTTGCTCTGTACTGCTATACCTAGGGCAGGGGTGATGCCCGGGGAATCGAAAGTTGTGCCCAAAGTATACATGAGCTTGTGAGAAATCTGGCTATATTGGGTCAGAATTTTTTTTTTATGTGTTACTTTGTGATTTCTAGTGTTTTGGGTTTTTTTAAAATGGGATTCGGAGTTATGCGCTGACGGGTCCATCTAATATATAATTGCCTAGAATACTACTTCCTGCAATTTGTGCTAACTTCCGTGGCTTTGTCCGGAGCTAATGTCCGGAGCTAATGTCCGGAGCTAATGTCCGGAGCTTAATTGCCTAGAATACTACTTCCTGCAATTTGTGCCAACTTCCGTGGCTTTGTCCGGAGCTAATGTCCGGAGCTAATGTCCGGAGATAAGTGACGTCACCAGTGTCCTACACCCAGGCAGAGCACAGGGGCCCCAGGCAGCATATGGGGCCCCAGGCAGAGCACAGTGGCCCCAGGCAGAGCACAGGGGCCCCAGGCAGCATATGGGGCCCCAGGCAGAGCACAGTGGTCCCAGGTAGAGCACAGGGGCCCCAGGCAGCCTATGGGGCCCCAGGCAGAGCACAGGGGCCCCAGGCAGCATATGGGGCCCCAGGCAGAGCACAGGGGCCCCAGGCAGAGCACAGGGGCCCCAGGCAGAATATGTGGCCCCAGGCAGAGCACAGTGGTCCCAGGCAGAGCACAGTGGCCCCAGGCAGAGCACAGTGGCCCCAGGCAGAGCACAGGGGCCCCAGGCAGAGCACAGGGGCCCCAGGCAGCTTATGGGGCCCCAGGCAGAGCACAGTGGCCCCAGGCAGAGCACAGGGGCCCCAGGCAGAGCACAGGGGCCCCAGGCAGAGCACAGGGGCCCCAGGCAGAGCACAGGGGCCCCAGGCAGAGCACAGGGGCCCCAGGCAGAGCACAGGGGCCCCAGGCAGCATATGGGGCCCCAGGCAGAGCACAGCGATATTTTGGACCACTGTGCGGTGTTTCAGACCCCCTGTGTGATGTCTGGGGCCCTGTTCTTAAGTATATTAAAGATTAAAGTAACGTATATTAAAGTATATTATAGATCAAATTTGACACGTTTATGAGCACCATTGAGTGATATACTCAAGAATGACATAATTTTTCAACATTTTATGGTTTCAAACTGTAAACACTCAGTTTTTTTTACTTCAACCAGAAAACCTTAACGGTTCATAAAAAACTTGACTGTTCAGGATATGATAAAAGTCATAGTATTCTGAATCTTTAACTTATAAAGATACCTTTACATGGGGTGATTATTGGTTCCAGAGAGGCTTTTGGCCGATAATCGTACACCTGGCTGGTGACAGGACAATCTAATATATAATTGCCTAGAATACTACTTCCGGCAATTTGTGCCAACTTCCGTGGCTTTGTCCGGAGATAATGTCCGGAGATAAGTGACGTCACCAGCGTCCTACACCCGCTCAGGGTGGACAAAGATATATGCCTTCGTGGTGCGCGGCACTTTTCTGATTGGTTGCCGCCTGCCGCGAGCGACCAATCAGAAATGTGCCGTACTGTGACACACTCCGCCCGCCATTTTGGTGTGATTTTTTAATTTTTACCTCACAGCAAGTTTCTACTGCGTGGAGGCGGTCCCAGTGACGTCGCTCTTCAAGCTCCTGCCGAATTTCGTCAAAAAAATGATAATACCATTTACCAAAACTATATATATTTAGTTGTGAAGTGGTTCAGTGACATTTTCACACCAATTTTGAACTTTTGTTTGGTGTTTTCTCCATATACTGCCTATTATTCACTGACTGTTATACTGAGAGACTGCCGTTTATTAACCTCTTCTTTGCCACACTGGGTATATTGCTCTATTATTTGCCACATAAAGACATTGTCCATTATTGCCCAGCAATTTCTCTGCAATATAAACTGCCTATTTATTAATATCTGTATTCCTGCAAAGAACTATTGCCTATTATTAACTGGCTATTTTCCTACTACCTGACACTGCCTCTTATTAACCTGTTGTTTGCCACCACCACGCTTAAAGCTGTTTAGCTTAGCCAACATGAGCTCTAATAGTAAGGATACTAATGACACAGAGCCCAAAGCTGCTGATGGCGCACGTAAGATTAGGTCTGATATAAAGTATACTAATAATGCAGAGCAAAAAGACGCCGATGCCGCACGTAAGCATAAACAGCGTGCTAACAAGAGTACAGAGGATAGATGCAAGCGCCTGGACACTGTTAAGTATAGTAATGACACAGAGTCCAAAGCTGCTGATGGCGCACGTAAGATCAGGTCTGATATAAAGTATGGTAATGATGCAGAGCGAAAAGCCGCCGATGCTGCACGTAAGCGCAAACAGCGTGCTAACAAGAGTACAGAGGAGATATGCAAGCGCCTGGACACTGTTAAGTATACTAATGACACAGAGCCCAAAGCTGCTGATGGCGCACGTAACATCAGGTCTGATAATAAGTATACCAATGACGCAGAGCGAAAAGCCGCCGATGCTGCACGTAAGCGTAAACAGCGTGCTAACAAGAGTACAGAGGATAGATGCAAGCGCCTGGACACTGTTAAGTATACTAATGACACAGAGCCCAAAGCTGCTGATGGCGCACGTAACATCAGGTCTGATAATAAGTATACCAATGACGCACAGCGAAAAGACACCGATGCTGCACGTAAGCGCAAACAGCGTGCTAACAAGAGTACAGAGGATAGATGCAAGCGCCTGGACACTGTTAAGTATACTAATGACACAGAGCCCAAAGCTGCTGATGGCGCACGTAACATCAGGTCTGATAATAAGTATACCAATGACGCAGAGCGAAAAGCCGCCGATGCTGCACGGAAGCGTAAACAGCGTGCTAACAAGACTACAGAGGACAGACAGAAGCGCCTGGACACTGTTAATGCTGCTTGCAATAAACGCATTACTAATGAGTCTTTTGAGGACAAAACTAATCGATTAAGTAATAAAGCTGCTGCTGCACGCTCTCAACGTTGCAAACATAATATTTCCACGTCCTCAGTCATAGATTCTGCGCACAATACAGCTTCTTTGTCTCTATTCATAGAATGTGTGCAGCCTGAAGCTCCTTTAACCGTTGGTAAATCTGCACGTAAGCGCAAACACTGTCCTACTTACACTCCAAATGATAAACGCCGTCGCCTGTACACCGTTAAGTCTGCTTATAAGACATGCTTCACACCTGACTCTTCTAAGGCAACAAACAAACCATTACCAAATGCAGCTGGTGCACGCCGTGAACGGCGCAAAAAAAACGCTTGCACCTCCATATTAATAAACCCTGACCACGATACACCTTCCAACTCCTCAGTGATTGAATCTGTGGACAGTGAAGATCCTCTACCAGGTCCACGCTTTATATATGTTGGCTTAAAGAAACATTCCAATGCTCCGTTACCACAACCTGTACCTCAACATCCTACAGGTTTTACTAATGATGACAGTACCATAGTAGAACACTCCTGTGGTCCTATGAACTATTTATGTGAACATTGTCAAGTATTACATTTTAATGCTGAGATACCAGCAGATAAAAATTTTACTCTGTGTTGTCACAAGAGTAAAGTGCATATACCTATACCCCAATATCCCGAGGTCTTTAAACGATTGCTGACAGGGGAGAGTGAGTTCAGTAAGAATCTCATGGAAAATATTCGTAGTATTAACAGCTCATTTGCTTTCGCCTCCATGGGTGCCAATATATCCCCTCCACCTGGACATGGCCCTTACTGTTTCCGTATACATGGACAAATATATCATCGTACTGGAACCCTACATCCCAGTGATGATCAAGTTGCAGCTTATGCCCAACTGTATATTTTGGATACCGCTACCGCGAATGAACAACGTTTAAACTGTGAACAAAATCAAAAATGTCATCCCACTTTGATGAGTATAATTGCTCTTCAGTTAGACAATGTGAATCCCTTTGTTGCTGCCTACAAAATGTTACGAGATGTGGAACATGAAGAACATCTTAAAGCTGAAGCTAATGGCACTCTTATGCCAAATATCATCATGGCCCTTAACCTCTTTCTGTCATTAGACGTACTATTCCGTCCATGTGGGGTGGGCCCTACTTCCCAAGGACGGAATAGTACGTCCAGCACGATCGGCCGCGCTCACGGGGGGAGCGCGGCCGATCGCGGCCGGGTGTCAGCTGACTATCGCAGCTGACATCCGGCACTATGTGCCAGGAGCGGTCACGGACCGCTCCCGGCACATTAACCCCCGGCACACCGCGATCAAACATGATCGCGATGTGCCGGCGGTGCAGGGAAGCATCGCGCAGGGAGGGGGCTCCCTGCGGGCTTCCCTGAGCCCCCCGCAGCAACGCGATGTGATCGCGTTGCTGCGAGGGTCTTACCTCCCTCCCTGCCTGCTCCAGACCCGGATCCAAGATGGCCGCGGATCCGGGTCCTGCAGGGAGGGAGGTGGCTTCACAGAAGCCTGCTCAGAGCAGGCACTGTGAAGCAGCCTGCACTTCTCTCAGATCGGTGATCTGTCAGAGTGCTATGCAAACTGGCAGATCACCGATCTGTATTGTCCCCCCCTGGGGCAAAGTAAAAAAGTAAAAGAAAAAATTTCCAAATGTGTAAAAAAAAAAAATAAAAAAAAAATATTATTCCCATAAATACATTTCTTTATCTAAATAATAAAAAAAAACAATAAAAGTACACATATTTAGTATCGCCGCGTCCGTAACGACCCGACCTATAAAACTGGCCCACTAGTTAACCCCTTCAGTAAACACCGTAAGAAAAAAAAAAAAAAACGAGGCAAAAAACAACGCTTTATTATCATACCGCCGAACAAAAAGTGGAATAACACGCGATCAAAAAGACAGATATAAATAACCATGGTACCGCTGAAAGCGTCATCTTGTCCCGCAAATAACGAGCCACCATACAGCATGATCAGCAAAAAAAAAAAAAAGTTATAGTCCTGAGAATAAAGCGATGCAAAAATAATTATTTTTTCCATAAAATAGTTTTTATTGTATAAAAGCGCCAAAACATAAAAAAATAATATAAATGAGGTATTGCTGTAATCGTACTGACCCGAAGAATAAAACTGCTTTATCAATTTTACCAAACGCGGAACGGTATAAACGCCTCCCCCAAAAGAAATTCATGAATAGCTGGTTTTTGGTCATTCTGCCTCACAAAAATCGGAATAAAAAGCGATCAAAAAATGTGACGTGCCCAAAAATGTTACCAATAAAAACGTCAACTCGTCCCGCAAAAAACAAGACCTCACATGACTCTGTGGACCAAAATATGGAAAATTTATAGCTCTCAAAATGTGGTAACGCAAAAATATTTTTTGCAATAAAAAGCGTCTTTCAGTGTGTGACAGCTGCCAATCATAAAAATCCGCTAAAAAACTCGCTATAAAAGTAAATCAAACCCCCCTTCATCACCCCCTTAGTTAGGGAAAAATAAAAAAAATGTATTTATTTCCATTTTCCCATTAGGGCTAGGGTTAGGGCAAGGGTTGGGGCTAGGGTTAAGGCTACAGTTAGGGTTGGGGCTAAAGTTTGGGTTAGGGTTGGGGCTAAAGTTACGGTTAGGGTTTAGATTACATTTACGGTTGGGATTAGGGTTAGGGGTGTGTCAAGGTTAGAGGTGTGGTTAGGGTTACTGTTGGGATTAGGGTTAGGGGTGTGTTTGGATTAGGGTTTCAGTTATAATTGGGGGTTTTCCACTGTTTCGGCACATCAGGGGCTCTCCAAACGCGACATGGCGTCCGATCTCAATTCCAGCCAATTCTGCGTTGAAAAAGTAAAACAGTGCTCCTTCCCTTCCGAGCTCTCCCGTGTGCCCAAACAGGGGTTTACCCCAACATATGGGGTATCAGTGTACTCAGGACAAATAGGACAACAACTTTTGGGGTCCAATTTCTCCTGTTACCCCTGGGAAAATACAAAACGGGGGTAAAAAATAATTTTTGTGGGGAAAAAAAAAAGTATTTTTTATTTTCACGGCTCTGCGTTATAAACTGTAGTGAAACACTTGGGGGTTCAAAGTTCTTACAACACATCTAGATAAGTTCCTTGGGGGGTCTAGTTTCCAAAATGGGGTCACTTGTGCGGGGCTTCTACTGTTTAGGTACATTAGGGGCTCTGCAAACGCAATGTGACGCCTGCAGACCATTCCATCTAAGTCTGCATTCCAAATGGCGCTCCTTCCCTTCCGAGCCCTTCCATGCGTCCAAACGGTGGTTCCCCCCCACATATGGGGTATCAGCGCACTCAGGACAAATTGGACAACAACTTTTGGGGTCCAATTTCTCCTGTTACCCTCGGGAAAATACAAAACTGGGGGCTAAAAAATAATTTTTGTGGGAAAAAATGTTTGTTTTATTTTTACGGCTCTGCATTATAAACTTCTGTGAAGCCCTTGGTGGGTCAAAGCGCTCACCACACATCTAGATAAGTTCCTTAGGGGGTCTACTTTCCAACATGGTGTCACTTGTGGGGGGTTTCTACTGTTTAGGTACATTAGGGGCTCTGGAAACGCAATGTGACGCCTGCAGACCATTCCATCTAAGTCTGCATTCCAAATGGCGCTCCTTCCCTTCCGAGCCCTTCCATGCGTCCAAACGGTGGTTCCCCCCCACATATGGGGTATCAGCGCACTCAGGACAAATTGGACAACAACTTTTGGGGTCCAATTTCTCCTGTTACCCTCGGGAAAATACAAAACTGGGGGCTAAAAAATAATTTTTGTGGGAAAAAATGTTTGTTTTATTTTTACGGCTCTGCATTATAAACTTCTGTGAAGCCCTTGGTGGGTCAAAGCGCTCAAAACACATATAGATAAGTTCCTTAGGGGGTCTACTTTCCAAAATGGTGTCACTTGTGGGGGGTTTCAATGTTTAGGCACATCAGTGGCTCTCCAAACGCAACATGGCGTCCCATCTCAATTCCTGTCAATTTTGCATTGAAAAGTCAAACGGCGCTCCTTCCCTTCCGAAGTCTCCCATGCGCCCAAACAGTGGTTTACCCCAACATATGGGGTATCAGCTTACTCAGGACAAATTGTACAACAACTTTTGGGGTCCAATTTCTTCTCTTACCGTTGGGAAAATAAAAAATTGGGGGTGAAAAGATAATTTTTGTGAAAAAATATGATTTTTTATTTTTACGGTTCTGCATTATAAACTTCTGTGAAGCACTTGGTGGGTCAAAGTGCTCACCACACCTCTAGATAAGTTCCTTAGGGGGTCTACTTTCCAAAATGGTGTCACTTGTGGGGGGTTTCAATGTTTAGGCACATCAGGGGCTCCCCAAACGCAACATGGCGTCCCATCTCAATTCCAGTCAGTTTTGCATTGAAAAGTCAAATGGCGCTCCTTCGCTTCCGAGCTCTGTCATGCGCCCAAACAGTGGTTTACCCCCACATATGGGGTATCGGCGTACTCAGGACAAATTGTACAACAACGTTTGGGGTCCATTTTCTCCTGTTACCCTTGGTAAAATAAAACAAATTGGAGCTGAAGTAAATTTTTTGTGAAAAAAAGTTAAATGTTCATTTTTATTTAAACATTCCAAAAATTCCTGTGAAGCACCAGAAGGGTTAATAAACTTCTTGAATATGGTTTTGAGCACCTTGAGGGGTGCAATTTTTAGAATGGTGTCACACTTGGGTATTTTCTATCATATAGACCCCTCAAAATGACTTCAAATGAGATGTGGTCCCTAAAAAAAAAATGGTGTTGTAAAAATGAGAAATTTCTGGTCAACTTTTAACCCTTATAACTCCCTAACAAAAAAAAAATTTGGTTCCAAAATTGTGCTGATGTAAAGTAGACATGTGGGAAATGTTACTTATTAAGTATTTTGTGTGACATATCTCTGTGATTTAAGGGCATAAAAATTCAAAGTTGGAAAATTGCGAAATTTTCAAAATTGTCGCCAAATTTCCGTTTTTTCACTAATAAACGCAGGTACTATCACAGAATTTTTACCACTATCATGAAGTACAATATGTCACGAGAAAACAATGTCAGAATCACCAGGCTCCGTTGAAGCGTTCCAGAGTTATAACCTCATAAAGGGACAGTGGTCAGAATTGTAAAAATTGGCCCGGTCCATAACGTGCAAACCACCCTTGGGGGTGAAGGGGTTAAACAAGATCGGAATCAAGACCCTCGCCGATATAATAATCCAACTGTCAATGAAGTTGCTGTCGTATTTGAAAATGACAATGGAGAGCCACCATTTAATCGTGATATTTTAATACATTTACAACCGGACCCCAAAAATCCTTTGGCGCCAAGAACACAACAGGTCAGCATTCTACACAGTAATTTAGATGCTTTACTCTATCCTTTATTTTTCCCTTACGGAGACCAGGGCTGGCATGATGGCCTCAAGCAACAAGGGCAAAGTCCACGCAGAGTTACACAACTGCAATATTACTGCTATGTGCTGTCTGTCCGTAATCAGTTTAATCCACTCCTGAATGGTGGCAAACTCACTCAGCAGTACTTAGTGGATGCTTATGTGAAAATCGAGGCAAATCGCCTAAATTATATCCATCAACACCAAAAGGATTTGAAAGTAGAGGATTGTGTACTCCAGGAACATCTCCAGAAAAAATCCATTGAGAAGGGCATCCCCATTGGAAAAACGGTCATTTTACCATCTTCGTTTGAAGGCAGTCCCAGGAATATGCAGCAGCGGTACCAGGATGCCATGGCTATTGTGATTAAATATGGTCGTCCTGATCTATTCATCACCATGACCTGTAATCCAAAATGGAATGAGATTACTGAGAATTTGGAACCTTGGCAGCGTGTGGAACATAGACCTGATTTGGTGGCACGTGTTTTCAAAATAAAACTGGAAGCACTTTTAAAAGACATTAACAACGGATTATTTGGGAAAGTTTGCGCTATGGTTCATGTAATTGAATTTCAAAAACGTGGCCTTCCACACGCTCACATTTTGATTATTCTGGACAGCAACTCCAAATTAAGGACTGAGGAGGACATAGACAATACAGTGTGGGCTGAAATTCCCAATCCTACCCACTACCCTCAGCTCCATAAAATTGTTCTCCAACATATGATTCATGGTCCGTGTGGAGAACACAACCCAAATTCTCCCTGTATGGATCTGGGGAAGTGTACAAAAGGTTTCCCTAAAGATTTGCAACCAAGAACCATCATAGCTAAGGACGCCTATCCTACTTATCGCAGACACTTTGGCCCATCTTTTCAACACCATTCTAACATGATTGACAATTCGTGGGTGGTTCCATATAATCCGTTCCTGCTATTAAAATACAAGTGCCATATAAATGTCGAAGTTTGTGGTTCCATTCAGGCTGTGAAATATTTATTTAAATACGTCTACAAAGGACATGATAAAGCCAATCTTGAAATCTGCCAGACTAACATCCAACATGATGAAACACACCAATTCATGGATTCAAGATATGTCAGTGCACCAGAGGTAGCTTGGCGAATATTCTCATATCCAATGCATAAACAATCTCATAGCATCATTCGCCTTGCTGTACATCTACCGCATTCTCAGCCACTCTATTTTCATGAGGATGACTCTATTGGAAACATCAAACAAAAGCTCCATCAAAATTCTACACTTATGGCCTACTTCAAGCTTAATCAGAACGACCATCATGCTCATATTTATTTATACCGTGAAATTCCCGAAAACTATGTTTGGAAAGAAGGTTCTTGGGAAGTTAGAAAGCGAGCAGGTGGTTCTGTGATTGGACGAATGTATACTGTCAGTGTGAAAGACCAAGAACGCTACTATTTAAGATTGTTATTGTTACATGTCAAAGGTGCAACCAGTTTTGACAGCATAAAAACTGTACACGGAGTCACACATGAAACCTTCAAAGATGCGGCATTAGCTCTTGGCTTACTATTTGATGATAGTCTGTGGAGAAATACATTACTTGATGCCAGTATTCTCAACATGCCAGCACAGCTACGTGACATGTTTGCCTACATTTGTATTTTTGGTCCTCCAGCTAAACCTCGGGACTTATGGGATGAATTTAAGGAACACTTTGTAGAAGACTACTGCTATGCATACCACTCCGACACTCTGGAGTGTGTCAATTGTGAAGGCTATGCTATGACAGATGTCCAACATGTTCTTAAAGCTCATGGCAAAACTTATACTGATTTTAATTTGCCACGTCCAGTCAAGAAACAACACCTCCTCCCACAGTATGATAAAGATTATGAGTTATCAGCAGCTGCTGAAATGAAAGCTACTCTAAATGAGGACCAACTTTTTGCTTTTGATGCTATCACTCAAGCTTTAGAAGACACTAATTCTACAGCAAAGTGTTTTTTCCTTGATGGTCCTGGTGGCAGCGGAAAAATGTACCTATATCATCTACTCCTACATCAGCTAAGAGGACAAGGAGACATTGTGTCACCTGCTGCCACTACTGGAATTGCCGCCAACTTGCTACAAGGTAGACGAACCATTCATTCTCTTTATGGGATTCCAATTCCTGTGAATGAAACATCTGTTTCCAGGATTAAGAATGATACCGATGCAGCAAAAGATTTGCACAGCACTAAACTTTTTATTATTGATGAGTGCACAATGCTATCCAAATATGCATTGCATGTCATTGATAGAGTTTTACGTGATGTCATGACAACAAATGTAGCTCACAAAGAAAAAACACCGTTTGGAGGTAAAGTGATTGTTTTTGGAGGCGACTTTAGACAATGTCTTCCTGTCATCCCTCATGGGACAAGAACTGATGTTGTAGAGAGCTGTATAAAATATTCACAACACTGGCAACATTTTACTCGCCTGCCACTTATTAACAACATGCGCTCCATTGATCCTCACTACAGCAGTTGGTTGCTTCAACTGGGAAATGGTGAACTATCTAATGAACATAACCTTGGAGATGATGTAATTGAAATTCCTCCAGACATGGTATGCACTGGCTCTTTAATAATTGAAATTTTTGGAGATAATCTTTGTATTGATGTGAATGACACCGAAAGCATAAATACAGCTGCATCTCATGCAATTTTATGTCCAAAAAATGAGGACGTTGAGAAAGTCAATTCCCAAGTCATGGATTTATTGATAGGTGACTATACTGAATATATCAGTGATGATTCCATCGATCCTGATGAAGCTGATGACCTCGATCAATACCCACTTGAGTTTTTGAATTCACTAACACCAACTGGAATGCCTTCACATCGGCTGAAACGTAAAATTGGCACCATTGTCATGTTATTACGTAATCTGAACACGAACAAAGGTCTCTGCAATGGTACGCGGCTCATTGTCACTGCCTTACATGCCAATATCATACTGGCTAAAGTAGTGGGTCAGCAGCAGGAAATGTGGTATTCATTCCACGAATTGATTTGTGTCCATCAGAGACTGGATTACCTTTTAAATTAAGACGGAGACAATTTCCTATCAAGCCCGCATTTGCAATGACCATCAATAAATCTCAAGGCCAGACCCTCCATCGAGTTGGCATTTATCTACCAGAACCTGCTTTTGCCCATGGTCAATTGTATGTTGCTTTTTCCAGGGTGAAGCAATGTTGCAATGTGAGGGTTAAAGTGGTTAATACACCACTTCAAGGACAATTATTGGCTGATAGTACTAAAGTCTTCACACGTAATATTATCTACAAAAATATTTTAGTTTAAAGTTACTTTTCTTTTTTTTCATTATTCAGTTTTTCTAATAACATAGACAGCAATAGGCAAATTCTATGTATAGAGATAAGGAAAAAAAACAAAAACAAAAAAAAATTAGTGTAGCCATAGACATATAGATTTTAAGTACTTATGTAGGAAATACGTATATAACATACGTACTCATTAGCATATAGGGTTAATAACTCTATATCATATCTACATAAATTTAGAAATATGATATATCAATACATATTTTTATAGGTAAGTAGAACACACATTAAGTACAAGATGTAAGATGTGTATCATCCAAATGCCTGTATTTGGTGATAGGAACCTGTATTTGAAGCTCCAGCAGTATAGCTGCTGAGAGATTTCATTTTGTTTTTAAAAAGGGTGAGGTTTTTGTGAACAGGTAAGAGACGGGTGGGATGGCTGTTCACACACATCTCTATCTCCAGGTGTGTTCTGTACATAGAAATAGATATATAGATAGGTACATATTTAGATAGATAGGGAAAGAATAGAGATTTTGCTTTCACATCAACATTTTTCTGCTATTTGGAGAATTTATGGTGGAAAAAAGGCTATTTCTGCACTTCCTGCCTAAGGGCTGACCCACGCCACTCTTGCTGTAAGTTGCATGCAATGTATACGGAATTTGTACTTCACTTGCGGCAGGTGCGGCACATGTGGTTTCTGCAGTTTTCGCCACAAAATCTCCACTTACCAGTGTTTTTGTTGTGGCTGCATTTAATGCAATTGTCGAAGCCGCGTTTGCCGCATTTACTGCAAGTTAACTCCAAGCTTCATCTACATTGAATGGCACTTGCTGAAAGTGTGTTGTAGGTCAGTTCTTTGGTGCCAAGTGTGGAAGTTGTATTGTTTTTAACATTACTTCTGCAAATATCAGAAACATGCAGATGTGAAAGAGGTTTGAGTATTAAGAAATAGGAATCAGTTAGTTAGGACCCATCAGTTCAAAGGCTACCGTGACGTGGTTGATGGGCATGCTTATATTAGCCCATCGGTGTACTATGAACGTTGATTTCTTAAATTTTACACTTCTGTAAAAATAAACACAAAAAATTTGAATACACAAAAAGGCTTTTATTTCTGTTGTACTTATTAGAATTATTTAAAATGAAGGCTTAGCTAAGCCCAAGAGATGATTAAAAACGTTTCATACCAACCCATCAGATGTAAAATTACTGTGAAAATACCTGATGGGCACACAAGTATGCGCCAGTATGGGTACTAAGAGCTTTTCCACATAATAATGAAATATTTTAAAATGTCATAGAACATACCAATATACATAGTTATTGATACATATTATTTATTATTTACATTATTGTTCTTAAGCAAAGAACCGTTGTTGTGGCATTTGCCACAACACGCAAAGTTGTTGTCTGATGTCTTTCATCACTCCCCTCATAAGCATGTTCATGGATCCTGTGTAACTGTACCTTAAATAACAAGAATTGTCAAGAGCTGGTGAGTGCAGCCATTTTTTGTTCTTTCTTACTATTATTTATTAATTGTATTATTCTTACATTTGAATAAATAAAGTATATATGGATTCTAGACTCCCGATTCTTTAGAATCGGGCTGCCATCTAGTTTATTATAATGGTGCCGACAGAGCAAACGTATGCTCAACCATGCATCGTTTTTGGGCATGTATGCCTACTGGAGGCGGTTATCCAGACATAGCGGGCTGCATCCGAGTCTCCACCTCCAGTAGGCATACATACCCAAACATGATACACGTCAGAGCCCACGTTTGCCCTCCTGGCACCCTTATAGTCTATGGCTCCGTCAACGTGTATCTGTCCAATTCCCGTTTGGTGGGGGGGGGAGGGGGGTGTTTGGTTGTAAACCCTGATAGGACCAACAAATGGGTGGCTAAACGCACTGTGGAAGCATCACAAGAAGGGTGCTGAAATTGTGACAGCGGTATTCCTAATTTAACCATTTTGTTACACTACAGTGGTGGCCAAAAAATCTGTACTAATAAAATCTGTGCCATGATTTAACTTCTTAATGGGGGAGATAATCAAGTACTGGCTTACTTGCCAGTAAGAGCATGCGTAATGTAAGGGTGACATAACAAAATATCCAAAATAAAACACTTGAATGTTAAGATTTAGTGGTTTTGTTCAACTTGTAAAGATTTTTTTTTTTTTTGCCGTCACTGTATGTTTGTATACCGACTGTATAAACTTTGTTTCTACACGTATCACCTCTTAAGCCACCAAAAAAAACATCTTTTAAATTGGAGTACAAAAGTGTTTTTATAAATTTTTTTTAATGATTAGAAAAAATAAGCATCCATTGTCTTGAGTCTCCGGTTTCTGCTTCATTTATCAGTGTTATGAGCCCAAAGTTCACAGATCGATCACTAAACTGGACGAGCAAACCTGTACGAGAGGAGATGTACAGGGGTGAGAAACACTTCGGGCCAGATTCGTTATTGGATCATCATTTTTTGGGGCTTGAACAACTCGATTAGTGACTTCTCGATTTACTACAACACTCATCAAATGATTTGCATTATTTTTTGTTTAGTTTTCTACTTTTAGTATCTGCCCGGAGTGAGTTTTATGTACGCCAGTTACTTTGGTGCATCTTTTGGGAAATGTGCGACTTTTCTCAGTAAAAAGTAGCCAAGCCATGGGGGGAAGGGGGTTTATGAATTTGACTTTAAAAAAACAAAAAAAAAAAAACAGCAGCGACAACTAAAATGTGAAAGAGGTGATTTAAAAGAAAAAAAAAATGCATATCATTAACCAGGTGCTTTTATCTATTTTCCTGTATCAGAGGAAGGAAGTGTAGCTTAAACATAAATTATTTTTTTCTCAGTAGTGAATGTTTCTGTTCTCAATGTGCTCATTGCAATGGTGAGTGCAGGGGGCTTTCTAGACCTAGTAACTTCATGGCACAGAGGTGCAGAGACTACCTGTGCCATTGTATACAGTCATATGAAGGTTCACAGTGTTGCGTTTTTCAGTGGCCTATTATGACTCCATACAACACCGCTATAGGCTGGCAATGTGCATAGCCATTTTGAGACTGACAGAAGAAATATGTCATTTTAACAGAATTATTTATAAAACTGTCAGTATTCACATTTTTGTTTTTTCGATCTGCAGAAACTAGTCTTTGAACATAAATCCATGACAGAAGAACTGCATAGAATTTTCACCGATGACAAGGATTCAGACAATGATGTTTTTGAAGGTTTCCCACAGAACGAGATGGAGGATCAGGTAGGGAAGAAGTTGTTTCTGCACAAAAATTACCCCACGAATATAAACATTTATTGTTGACTTTCAGCCATTTTTTTTGTTGCTAAAGCATGTTGCATTTGGCTTTTTAGTGCACATATGGTCAGTTATGTTGACTTTATTAAGGAACTTGCATATCTTGATCCAGCTTGCTTGATTTAATTTCTTGCTCCTCATAGTCTTTTTAATAGATTTGTCACTAGATTGCACAATGGTGTATAGGTTGTATAAAAAAAAAAAATTCACGAGACTGGTGTGATTACCGTACTTATATCCATGTCAGATTGGTTGTGAAATCCTGATGTTTAAAATAACCATTTTAGAAGTCGAGCTGAAGAATGAAATAACTCTTGAGTCAAAAGTAATGGCCACCCTGCATAAGAGAGCAGCAGGGGAGGTGGGACCCTGACAATCTGTCCGTCAGGCTAGGTGATCAGAGATTGATTTATCTACTTCTCGACCATCCGAAGGCGTTTGAGATGTTCAAAAACGTCACACAAATTCATGTAGCTATGGGAGCGTGGAGCTGGATGTCAGGCACAGCCAGGCTCCCCATAGAGAAGGCAGAAACTGCATTTTCCCTAACATATATCTGCCTCAATTACAGGAGAAATCAGATACAATATAAAGCACATTGCGTAAATAAAATAAAGTAAATACATAAACAGTAGGGAATTTTTTATTTATTTTTTTATATAAAAGACACTATCCAAATCGCTGTTACTAACCCCATCCAAAAAATAATGAAAATAACATAGAGATTAGACCCCATGTATCATGAAAAGTAGATCTAAAATTGATTTGCCCATCTGAACTAGTAAAAAATTACAGCACTTCTAACCGCATGTGTGAAAAAAGCAAACAAAATTTGGAGGTAAATGGCCTGGTATTGAAAAGGTTACATCTTCAAAAGGTATTGCCAACATTCTGATATGGATTTTCATGGGTGTAAGAGAACGGTTTATGTATGGTCTTGTGTTTGTGGAAGAGGTCTTTACAATTAGACTAAAGCTGCATTTACACTAGAGGAGTAAAGTGATTAAACGTCCACAGCAACCCTCATGTCACCATAATCTTTCAGTGGAAACAGGCTGCCGATAACCTGATGAATGAGCAAAGCACTTGTTCGTTGGGTGAAACGATCTTTCGGTTATCTCAAAAGCTCAGTGTTCTCGGCAGCACATCATCCTAAACGGAACCTGTGCTGCCGAGAACAATGTTCATGGTGCATTGGCTGCTCATCTACTGCAGATTTGTAAGTGTGCATCACGGAATGGTCTGATCAGGGATCATATTGTGCGTGTGTGATACATGGATTTTATTTTTTGTTCAATTATTTTACTGGAGGTCATTGATGTAGAGCCTTCTGTCATTTTGTGCTTTGTGTTTTTGATTTTAGGGTGTGTGTGAGAATGATCATGAAGTAATAGTGCTGTCAGACAGTGAGGAGGAATCTTTGCCACCCAAAAAGAGAAAGTTTGGTCTGCGCATTGCTCTGCAGTTTCCCAGCAAGAAGCTTGCAAATAAGGATAAGAAGCCTACCAGTACTCCAAAAGTGAAGCTGGTCCGGAACACCAGAAAGGAAGTACCTGCCAAAGGAGAGACTGCGATATGTGCAAGCAATGTGGATGACAAGTCTGATTCTGATGGAGAAAATGTTGTTTCTAACCAAGAAAGTACAAATGCACTCACCAAAAGAGCAAAGAATATTAAGGAAAATAAGGCCATGGTAAGTACCGACCTACGAGGAAGGGCATTATAAAGATATGCTCACACACAGCAGATACCTTGTATTCCATGCACATGATCGGGATGTTTTCTGTAACGTGTTCTTAGTCACTATTCAGGACAATATTATTATTGTTTTTGGAGAACCATTGATTCCATGGTTCTGTACATGAGAAGGTGGTACATACAAAGGACAAATCTAAACTACAGAGAACAAACTAAAATGACAGACTGGTACAGTGGGGCGAGGGTCCTGCCCTTGTGGGCTTACATTCTATAATATAAGGCTATGTTCACACACTGTTTTTGCAGCAATGCAGAAAATAAGCTGCGTTTTCCAGTACCAGCAAAAGTTATGAGCTTGCAGAAATCTCCTGCATACACTTGTTTTTTTTTTTTCTTGACTAAATTTGAGAACTGCAGCATGTCAGTGAGACAGTGCGACAACGTTGAAAACAGGTTTCGCTGCGTTTTTGCAGCATTGTTTTTACGGTTTTCGTAAATAAAACTATATTGGAACATACGAAGACATTATAGACTTGCTGATTTTCATTGTTCACTTGCATTGGATGTGTAGTTTTTTTTTTTTTTTTAGAAGTTTACATTTAATATCTTGACCTACACTGCCTCTGATTTCATTAATAAATGTAGTGGCCTCCATGGGGCCGGGGGCCCACCGTTGAGCCACCTCCTCAGGGTTGGTTTCCCACCATTGGGGCGCTATTATAGAGTGGATCAAAAGAGAAAATTTTGCCATGGTTTTGGGTCTAGTTTTTAGAGTGTTTGCTGTGAGACACAAATGACTTATTTTCTGCCGGTAAGTTGCAGCGATGGCAAATACATAGGTTGTGTTTTGTTTTTTGTTTTCCCCAGCATTCAGGACAAAAGCATGCATAAAATGTTATATAGTAAACATGTTTGTTAAAAAACAGTATTTAAAATATCCGAATCTACTGTGATCACTGTACTTTAGAATACTAAAAAGACTTGGAGACAACGTCAGGCTATGTCCACATGTTGCATTTTTCCTGCCCTTTTTATGCAAATTAAAGCTGCTCTTTACAGTACGGGCAAAAGCTATGAGATTTTAGAAATCTCATACACACTTGTAATTTTTTTCCTGATTGAATTTGGAAACTGCTGCATTTTTTTTTTTTGTTTTTGCAACTTTTTGTCACCCATAGAAAGCAATTAGTACCAGCAGCGTTTTTGCAATCAGTTTTTTGCATTTTTGGTGAAAATAACGAAGACACAGCAACATGTGAAACCCATTTGGGATCCTGAAAAGCTGTGTTTTGGCTGCAGCAAAAAAAGCAACATGTGAACATAACTTTAGTAATGTTTTTTGCCTTTAGTTTAATCATTCTATAATTTTTTTTCAAAAATCTGAATGAATGACCTTTTCAAGATCTTGCAGTCAGTGAATGGGAACATTCTCGTTTACATCCAGACATTGAAATCCTGTCCGGTTTATGTTCTGTATCAAAACGAGGGTTCTTATAAAAGGAGGAAATAAAATCTCACTGACTCACAAAATCTAATGGTCTAATAAACATTTGTTTGCTTAAAATTTTCTTTGTATAATGTATTGTATAATGCTGGCAGCCACTAGCTTACTCACTCACAGGTTTATCATTCAGGTTAATGGCAAATGTATAAACCAATTGTGAATAATCTTCCCTTAGTGGCTGCTCTACACCAAGCTTTATCTTCTATCTCTGCTGCTGTATGTTAGTGGGGCGCACTTACTGTAATAGTAGGGTTCTCGTATACGCAGTCAAAACTCTAGGATGAGCACCCAAAAGTGTCTTTCAAAAGTTCTTCTGAAAGCAGATGGCCAGTAGATATAATATAGTGAAGCTGAAAATCTGCAACAGGAACCATGATCTGAACAAGGAGGAGAAACTTTTTTTTTTTTTTATAGCTGTGACATTAATAATTCTGATGCAAAACCTAAAAATCCCCCACAGTTACTTTGCCTCAGATTATAGACCATTTTCCTACATATTAATAGCTTTAAAGCCGTATTCTCAAGTTTGGAGATCAATCATGTATTCATTGGATAGGCGATAACTTCCCAATCTTGAAGGGTCCAACTCCTGGGGCCCCCACCGATCCTAAGTGAATGGAGTGGAGGTTGATCATGTGCTGCTCCATTCATTCTGCTGGGAATGATGATCACCAGCTCTGGGAGGGTCCCATCAGTCGGACCCATCGCAATCAAGAATGTGCAACAGAAGCTCCCAACGGAGACGGTCACAAGTTTGAAATTTGTGTAAGTGCAAATTTTGCTTTTAGTCCATAGTGTAACTATTTTATTAACTTTTTAAAAAAATTATTATTCTGATTTCAGCTTGCCCAACTTCTTGCAGAGCTGAACTCCATGCCTGAACTGTTTCCAGTGAAATCCACTACTCCTTCTGTAAGTCTCCACAGCTATGCAATGATAGTATGTGTGCTTTGTCTGATTTTGTATTAAAGGAAATTACTTACTTTACTGTTTTTTTTTTATTATTTAGAAGCAGAAAAAAACAAGCCGTCGCACATTTTCTGAAGGTCCTGTTGAAAAACGCACTAACCCATCACGCAGTGCACGACCTAAAGAGAATTTTGCAATGGAGAACTTCACAGAATCAGCTTTGAAGTTTGCAGAGCATCTCCAGAAGTACGGTAGAAAGGAGTTAAGACACACCTTGAGTGATGTAAGTATCAAACAGGAGGTCATTTTTTCAGCTAATAATACACGTTGCATATGGCACATTTGTTTATAGTGAACTCTTTTATATGGGAATTTCAGAATACCACTGAGGAAATAATAATAATAATCTTTTATATAGCGCCAACATATTCCACAGCGCTTTAGTTTGACAGTTTCAAACACAACAGTCATAAGTAACAACGTTAACAATAATATAATGATTAAAGCAAAATAAAACAACCCTGCTCGTGGGAGCTTACAATCTACAATGAGGTGGGGGAGATACAAAGTACAGGTGTGTATTTACAATTATGTATTTACAATGATGGACCAGTCATCTTGAGCTAGTGAATGGGCTACGCACGCAGACTTACACTTAAAATGACTTTGATTAGGGAATGTGATAGGCCGCTCTGAACAAATGTTTTGAGGGAGCGCCTAAAACTGCAAGTTGTGGCTGGTCCTAATTTCTTGGGGTAGAGCATTCCAGAGGATTGGCGCAACGTGGGAGAAGTCTTGGATTCTGGAGTGGGAGGTAAGGATTAGTGCAGAGGTTAGTCTAAAGTCGTTTGCAGAGCGCAGCGATCAGCTAGGCCGATAGACAGAAATGAGGGAGGAGATGTAAGAGGGAGCCGCACTGTGGAGAGCTTTGTGGGTGACAAAAAAGTACTTTGAATTGGATCCTGTAATGAATGGGCAGCCAGTGTAACGACTGGCGAAGAGCGGACACGTCTGAGTACGGATTAGCTAGATGGACAACCCTGGCTGCTGCATTAAGGATAGACTGGGGGGGGGGGGGGAATTAATAGAGCGTTGCAGTAGTCCAGGCGGGAGTGGATCAAGGCAACATTGAGGGTTTTTGTTGTTTCCATGGTGAGAAAAGGGCGGATTCTAGAGATGTTCTTCAAGTGTAAGCGGCAAGAGCAGGCAAGAGATTGTATATGGGAGGTGAAGGAGAGATTGGTGTCAAACATAACGCCCAGACAGCGCACCTGCCTGCTGGCTGAAAGCCAAATCTGCTGATGGTCTGTCCAATTGGGGCCGTGTAGAGAGAGAAGAGAAGGGGGCCAAGGACTGAGCCCTGAGGTACCCCAACAGTGAGAGGATGAAGTGGAGCCAGCGAAAAAAACACTGAAGGAGCTGTCAGAAAGATAGGAAGAAAACCAGGAGAGGGCAGTATTCTTAATGCCTTGTGACTGGAGCATAGAGAGTAGGAGACGGTGGTCAACAGTGTCGAAAGCTGCAGAAAGGTCAAGAAGAATGAGCAGAGAGTGGTCACCTTTAGTATTTTGCTGTCAGAAGGTCGTTGGTCACTTTGAATGCAGTTTCTGTCGAATGTAGGGGGAGGAAGCCGGACTGTGAAGGATCTAGGAGAGAGTGAGCTGAGAGGTAACAGGTAAGGCGGGAGTAGGCCAGGCACTCCAAGAGTTTAGAGATGAAGGGGAGACTGGTCTGTAGTTGTTTGTGCAGGATGGGTTGAGAGCGGGTTTCTTTAGTAATGGAGTAATGATAGTGTTTGAAGGAGAAGGGGAAAATGCCCGAGGAGCGGGAGAGATTAAAGATTGCAGTTAGGTGAGTAGTGACGACTGGAGGAGATGTGAGGGAATGGGGTCAGTAGTGCATGTAGCCGTACGAGAAGAAGAGAGAAGCCTGGAGACTTCTTCTTCTGTGATGGGATCGAATGTGGAGAGTGAGCCAGGGGAAATGCCGGGAAGGATGGGAGTCACTGCCCCTGGGGGCTGGGAGCGGATTTCCTGACAGATATTATCTATTTTCTCTATAACGTTGGAGGCCAGGTCATCAGCACAAATGTCTGTGATAGGGGCTCATGCATTTGACCTGAGGGAGTGAAGGGTGTCAAAAAGTTTCTTGGGGTTGTTGGATAGTGAGATCAGGGTGGTGAAGTAGGTCTGTTTGGCGAGATGAAGGGCAGAATTATAGGTTCTTAACATGAATTTGAAGTGGATGAGGTCTTCTGGTGTGCGAGTTTTCCTCCATAAGCATTCAGCACTCCTAGAGCATCGCTGGAGAAATCGGGTTTGCGATGTGAGCCAGGGCTGTTTTACTCTGTGCTTGGCGGTTGTGAGGGTGGGGGGAGCTACTTGATCAAGGATGCTTCTAAGAGTGTCGTTGTAGTGATGTACAGCCAGGTCAGGACAGGAAAAAGAGGAGACTGGGGACAGTGATGTGTAGGGAGTCTGAAAGTGTATGAGGGTTAATGGCTTTTAGATTTCTGAATGTATGGTAGGAAGGAGTGTGCTGGGGTGGGCGAGGATTTGTGAGTGTGAAGGAGAGAATGCTGTGGTCAGAAAGGGGAAGCTGTTGGTTATCTAGAAGGTAGATTGAGCAGAGCCGGGCAAAGACCAGGTCAAGGGTGTTACCGTCTTTGTGTGTTTCAGAGGTTGATAGCAGTGAGAGGCAGAGAGAAGTGGTTAGTGATAGAAGCTGGGATGCAGATGTGGAAGTGGTGCTGTTAATCGGAATACTGAAGTCTCCCAGGATAAGGGTTGGTAGTTCTGAGGACATGAAGTGCGGCAGAGAAATGGTCAAGGAAGTGGGTGGGTGAGCCTGGAGGCCTGTATAGAACCGCTACTCTGAGGGAGAGGGGACGTAAGAGCCTGATGGTGTGGACCTCAAAAGAAGGAAATGAGAGTGATGGAACTGGGAGATGACCTGGAAGGTGCATTGTGAGGACACAAATATGCCAACTCCACCATGTTTGTTGTAGGTCTTGGGGAATGGGAGAATTGTAAGCCACCATGGGCAATGGCAGCAGGGGAGACAGTGTCAGAATTCTGAATCCAGGTTTCCGTGAGGGCCAATAGAGTTGTTCAGGGAATAATTGTGTAGGAAAGGGAGTTTGTTACATACAAAACTTGAATTCCAAAGAAGGAGATGGAGTGCAACTAATATTAATAAGGTTAGTAAGGTTTCAATGTGATGTGAGGTAGGGTGGGGTTTGAGGTTGGGGGATTGTGGACTGGGGTTGGGGGAGATGTCTCCTGAAATCAGTAGGAGTAGGAAGATAAAGAACAAGTAGCTATTGGAATTTTAAGAAGTTTTTTGTGGGATGTGTTTCGGCAAGATGGGTTGAAGTTTTTCTGGAAGGTGAGAAGCGCATGGGAGCTGAACATGGGCCAGGGAAGTATAGAGGGGTTGATGTGTATGCGTCGTGATGGAGGGGGATGTGGCGGTGAATGGTGATGACAAGGGAACACAGGAGGATAGAAATAAGGCACATGGATAAAAGGGAGAGCAAAGTGTAGGTTTGGCTACTTTCACACTATCGTCGTGCACTGCACGTCGCTATGCGTCGTTTTGTAGAAAAAATGCATCTTGCAGGATGCGTTTTTTCTCCATAGACTTGCATTAGCGACGCAGTGCGACGCATTGCCACACGTCGCAACAGTCGTGTGACGGTTGCGTCGTGTTGCGTCGGACCGTCGCCACCAAAAAACATTGCATGTAACGTTTTTTGGTGCGTCGTGTCTGCCATTTCCGACCGCGCATGCGCGGCCGGAACTCCGCCCCCTCCTCCCCGCACCTCACAATGGGGCAGGGGATGCGTTGAAAAACAGCATCCGCTGCCCCCATTGTGCGGCGCTTTCACTGCTTGCGTCGGTACTTCACAACGACGCAATTCGTCGTGCGTCTTACGACGCTAGTGTGAAAGTAGCCTTTCCTGACTGACTGCCATGGAATAACTGCTTTTTCTAGATGCTTAGCTTCTGTGATCCTTTGCTTCGGCTGATGCATGCCACCCCACACATGCATGCCCACCTTAGGAGGTGTATAAATTTATAGGCCACAATACAGGGTCAGGAGAGATGGATTGTGGGAGCTGGTTTGTGATAATTTGGCAGCTGGGGCCAGCACACCAGGGGGTAGTTAGATGATCAAATACATTGGGCCTGGCTAAATCTGTATGCTATAGCACCTTCTACCAGATAACATCTAGAGTCTCCCCAGTATACACACACAGTAAGTATTGCGTACACTGCAACAACTGAATTATACCAATGATTTATCAGGCCCATTAAAATATGTTGCTAGATGGCAGACAGCGAGCAGAGATTGTACCATTAGAAGCTGCTAATAGAAGCCACCTTTGTATTTGGACTTTTTTTTGTCCCCAAAGTGTATATTGCCCATCAATGGCCAGCATTAAAGGGAATATTTTTATCTTATTATTATTTTTTTCATAGTGGCTAAGAACTGACTAGCAACTAATTAGCCTGCTGCCATCTCAGAACGATCAGACTCATGGTCTTATTTATGGTTTTGTAGCCCATTCCAACTTTGTGCAGGTCTATGATCTTGTCCCTGACATCCTTATAAAGCTCTTTGGTCTTGCCCATGTTGTAGAGGTTAGAGTCTGACTGATTAATTTGAGTCTGTGGATAGGAGATTTTTATAAAGGTGACTATGTAAGGCTAAGTACACATTTGCGTTTGGCTGGTCTGCATATGGCTGCGTACGTCCTCCCTTAAGCTCCGCCTACTTCCGCATGTGTCCTGCGTACCTATCTTTAACATTGGATACGCAGGGACATGCCTTGTCTGCGGATGTGTCCGCATGCGGCGTTTTGATGTGCCCGCCGACTGCACGGAAATGCAAAATGTTGCGGTCAGCGGGGACACGTCAAAACGCCGCATGCGGACGCATCCGCAGACAACGCATGTCCCTGCGTACCCAATGTTAGATAGGTACGCATGCGCGGGTGTTCGGATATGACGGGAAAAAGAACGCAACCGTACGCAGGGCTGCCGTATGCAAATGTCAAACCGGCTTAAGACATCTGACGTTAATGCAGGTAATGAGTTGATTAGGAGCGTCTAACTGGTCTGTAGGAGCCAGAACTCTTAATGGTTGGTAGGGGATCAAATACGTATTTCTCACTGCAAAATGCAAATAAACTTATATAATTTATACAATGTGATTTTCTGGTATTTATTTTTTGATATTCTATCTCTCAATGTTAAAATTAACCTACCCTTAAAATTATAGACTGTTCATGTCTTAGTCAGTGGGCAAAGTTACAAAATCAGCAAGGGATCAAATACTTATTTCCCCCACTGTATTTATTCTTTTTGAGGGAAGTGAACATTAACCGTTTCTTTTTCTCCTGTGCAACGTGTAGGAAGATCGTGAAGAAATTCGTAGAAGGAGGAGATCGTCAAAAAATAACTTTCGCGCTGTAGAAGACATTACAGAAGAGGAGTTGGACAATGTTGCAGTGACTGTTAAAGACAAAATTTATGACAAAATCTTGGTAAAAATAAATGTCATTATTATATTAGCATTTTAATCCCTTAGGCCGGCGTCACACTAGAGAGTTTTACGGACGTATGAGAGGCGCAAAAACTACACATTGCACACGGCCCAATGATTCTCTATGGGGCAGCTCCTATCCGCCGTATATTTCTCAGCTGTATTTTACGAGCTGAGAAAATCGCAGCATGCTGCGTATGTCAGCGTATTGCGCAAAAAATCCGCCAATGAAAGTCTATGGGGGCGAGAAAAATACGGATTACACACAGACTATCAGTGTGACTTGCGAGAAATACGCAGCGGTGTTAGTGAAAAGTCGGTAATTCAGTGAGGTGCACAGTAAAATCACACTGACAGGTTAGAATAGAATAGATAGAATAAATGCCTACACATAGTATAGGTATATACAGTACAGACCAAAAGTTTGGACACACCTTCTCATTTAAAGATTTTTCTGTATTTTCATGAGTATGAAAATTGTACATTCACACTGAAGTCATCAAAACTATGAATTAACACATGTGGAATTATATACTTAACAAAAAAGTGTGAAACAAAGGAAATTATGTCTTATATTCTAGGTTCTTGAATGTAGCCACCTTTTACTTTGATGACTGCTTTGCACACTCTTGGCATTATCTTGATGAGCTTCAAGAGGTAGTCACCGGGAATGGTCTTCCAACAATCTTGAAGGAGTTCCCAGAGATGCTTAGCACTTGTTGGCCCTTTTGCCTTCACTCTGCGGAACAGCTCACCCCAAACCATCTCGATTGGGTTCAGGTCTGATGACTGTGGAGGCCAGGTCATCTGGCGTAGCACCCCATCACTCTCCTTCTTGGTCAAATAGCTCTTACACAGCCTGGAGGTGTGTTTGGGGTCATTGTCCTGGTGAAAAATAAATGATGGTCCAACTAAACGCAAACCGGATGGAATAGCATGCCGCTGCAAGATGCTGTGGTAGCCATGCTGGTTCAGCATGCCTTCAATTTTGAATAAATCCCCCAACAGTGTCACCAGCAAAGCACCCCCACACCATCACACCTCCTCCTCCATGCTTCACGGCGGGAACCAGGCATGTAGAGTCCATCTGTTCACATTTTCTGTGTTCCAAAGACACAGTGGTTGGAACCAAAGATCTCAAATTTGGACTCATCAGACCAAAGCACAGATTTCCACTGGTCTAATGTCTATTTCTTGTGTTCTTTAGCCCAAACAAGTCTCTCCTGCTTGTTGCCTGTCCTTAGCAGTGGTTTCCTAGCAGCTATTTTACCATGAAGGTCTGCTGCACAAAGTCTCCTCTTAAGGCCGGAGACACACTGGTGCGAGATACGGCCGAGTCTCGCTGGTTAAAAGCAAGCTGTGGCACCTGCACTCTGGAGCGGAGCGTGCGGCTCCATAGCAATACATGGAGCTGCACGCTCAGCTCCGGAATGCAGGTGCCACAGCTTGCTTTTAACCAGCGAGACTCGGCCGTCTCTCGCACCAGTGTGTCTCCGGCCTAACAGTTGTTGTAGAGCTGTGTCTGCTGCTAGAACTTTGTGTGGCATTGACCTGGTCTCTAATCTGAGCTGCTGTTAACCTGCGATTTCTGAGGCTGGTGACTCGGATATACTTATCCTCAGAAGCAGAGGTGACTTTGTCTTCCTTTCCTGGGGCGGTCCTAATGTAAGCCAGTTTCTTTGTAGCACTTGATGGTTTTTGCCACTGCACTTGGGGACACTTTCATAGTTTGCCCAATTTTTCGGACTGACTGACCATTTCTTAAAGTAATGATGGCCACTCGTTTTTCTTTACTTAGCTGCTTTTTTCTTGCCATAATACAAATTCCAACAGTCTATTCAGTAGAACTATCAGCTGTGTATCGACCAGACGTCTGCACAACACAACTGATGGTCCCAACACGATTTATAAGGCAAGAAATCCCACTTAGTAAACCTGACAGGGCACACCTGTGAAGTGAAAACCATTCCCGGTGACTACCTCTTGAAGCTCATCAAGAGAATGCCAAGAGTGTGCAAAGCAGTCATCAAAGCAAAAGGTGGCTGCTTTGAAGAACCTAGAATATAAGACATAATGTCAGTTGTTTCACACTTTTTT